>NW_028086011.1:0-559 GCF_014824575.4 Sturnira hondurensis | reverse complement strand
GGAGAAGAAAACTGGGGAGCGGGGAAGGGGGGGATGGGTGGAAATCCTAAATCGGTTGCCCACCAGCACTCTAGACGCACCTGAGGAGATGTTGTGTGGGCACTCAGCCAGGCAGCCTTAGGATACGTGAGGGTCTTTTGCCTTCGTGAACATCTCAGAGATGTGGTCCCTAGACTTCCTTCCAGCGTTGATCAGTCGTAAAGTCCGGGCAAAGTGCCTAATCATGGAATGTTCTGGGACCTTAAAGTTGACATCTGGGAGGTACAGCCCTGATGTGCACGGTGCCCAGTGGCCTGTGAGAGAGAAATTGAACCTAATCCACAGTTGGGTTCCAACGTGGATTGAACTGGCTGATGGACTGTGAGTTTGTGGACGTGGCTGAAGCAGAGCTAGATAAGAAGGATCCCTCAGTGAAAACCTCCTTGAAAGAGGAAAGCGGGCCGTCTGAGCGAGTCTGGCCGCCAGCAGAACCACTGCAGGGAGGGCGGGTGTGGGGCGGGTGTGGGTGTTGCTGCTGCTGTGCCTGAGCCGCCCCGCCCAGGTCCCTGTGCACAAGGAA
>NW_028086010.1:0-895 GCF_014824575.4 Sturnira hondurensis | reverse complement strand
ATGGGATCTCATCAAAATTAAAAGCTTCTGCATGGCCAAGGAAAACAGTATCGAGATAAAAAAGAGAAGCAACAGCTTGGGAAAACATATTTGCCAATGATACCTCAGACAAAGGTTTCATCTCCAAAATACACAAAGAATTTACTCGACTCCACTCAAGGAAGACAAGCAAACCAACTAAAAAATGGGCAAAGTACTTGAACAGACATTTCCCCAAGGAGGACATACAGAGGATACAGAGACACATGAAAAGATGCTGGATATTGCTAGCTACCAGAGAGATGCAAATTAAAACCACAATGAGATACCACTTAACACCAGTCAGAATGGCTATCATAAACAAAGAAACAAACAATCAGTGCTGGAGAGGTTGTGGGGAAAAAGGGACCCTAGTTCACTGTTGGTGGGATTGCAGACTGGTACAACCACTATGGAAAACAGTATGGAATTTTCTAAGAAAACTAAAAATGAACGTGCCTTTTGACCCAGCAATTACACTATCAGGAGTATATCCTAAGAACCCTGAAACACCAATCCAAAAGAACCTATGCACCCCAATGTTCATAGCAGCACAATTCATGATAGCCAAGAGTTGAAAGCAACCTAGATGCCCATCAGTAAATGTTTGGATCAAAAAACTATGGTACATTTACACAACGGAATTCTATGCTGCAGAATGGAGGAAGGAACTACTGCCCTTTGCAACATCATGGATAGAACTGGAAAGCATTATGCAGAGCGAAATAAGCCCGGTGGTGAAAGACAAATACCATATGATATCACCTTTAACAGGAATCTAAACAACAAAACAAACAAGCAAGCAAAATATGACTAATGACACTGAAATACAGAACAGGCTGACAGGGTCCAGAGGGGAGAGGGGAGAGAATCATAG